>NW_026510854.1:0-25391 GCF_027579735.1 Bombina bombina | reverse complement strand
AGAGAGAGAGTCTGCCCCCCACTAGATCCGGTCCCGGATCGGGGGCCCTCGGTTCATGCTGTCTTTGGGGCAGCAGCAGGTTTCCTGGCCTGCTTGCCCTTGTTCCAGGACTGGTTAGGTTTCCAGCCTTGTCTGTAACGAGCAACAGCTCCTTCCTGTTTTGGTGCAGTGGAAGTTGATGCTGCTCCTGCTTTGAAATTCCGAAAGGGACGAAAATTAGACTGTCTAGCCTTAGCTTTGGCTTTGTCTTGAGGCAGGGCGTGGCCCTTACCTCCTGTAATGTCAGCGATAATTTCTTTCAAACCGGGCCCAAATAAAGTTTGCCCCTTGAAAGGTATATTAAGTAATTTGGACTTAGAAGTTACATCAGCTGACCAGGATTTTAGCCACAGCGCCCTACGTGCCTGAATGGCGAATCCCGAGTTCTTAGCCGTAAGTTTGGTTAAATGTACTACGGCCTCCGAAATGAATGAATTAGCTAGTTTAAGGACTCTAAGCCTGTCCGTAATGTCGTCCAGCGTAGCTGAACTAAGGTTCTCTTCCAGAGACTCAATCCAAAATGCTGCCGCAGCCGTAATCGGCGCGATGCATGCAAGGGGTTGCAATATAAAACCTTGTTGAACAAACATTTTCTTAAGGTAACCCTCTAATTTTTTTTTTTTTTTTTTTTTTTAGTTTTCAAAAAGTTTTATTGAGAGTAAAACAAGTACATACATTCAAAATGCAAGAAATAAAAATGAGTTACATTGTTGACTTGCTTCACAGTTGAAGTAATACAGGGGTATAGGGGAAGGGAGGGGAGGAAAAATGGGAGAATAAACAAATAAGGTTACAATGGTTACAAGGATAAGCATATTATCTGGGTCAAAAAGCAGTTCTATGTTACATGAACATAATTTTACATGGACCGATTAATTTTGGACTTCCTGAGTGGTTGGAGTTTTAGACTGTATGTAAGTTTCCCACATAAAGGTCATTTGGGCATATGTGTCCATTGTTTTGTTTTTCATGTAATGGTATTCTTCTAAGGAAAGGGTGCGATGACACTCTAATTGCCATTGTGCTAGGGAAGGGACTTTATTTGATTTCCAGTTTCTAGCTAGTATGATTTTAAAGCTATTGCTTAAAATATGGAATAGTTTTTTTGGAGGGGGTGGGGAGTTTGTTTGGGATCTTATTAAAAAGCCACATACATGGATCGGGGGGGGTGGGTGTACCTAAGATTGAGCTAGATTCTTTAGCGATCAGTGTCCACGCGGGGGATAATTTGTCACATTGCCACCATATGTGGGACATGTGGCACTCAGCTGAACCACATCTCCAGCACTGTGCTGATTTGAGTTTGTAGATCTTTTTGCATCTTTCTGGGGTCAGATACCATCGCTGTAGGATTTTGATATTGAGTTCGATGAATTTACAGGAAATTGAAGTCTTTTTAATATTGTTAAAGATTTGTAGGGCTTCTGTATGTGTAATCTCTGTTCCTAATTCGGAATTCCATCTATCTATATAATATGGGAGCGAACCGTGTGGTTGTTGTGACAAGATTGTGTGTGTGATGGACAGTGCGTGCCTGGTCGGAGTATTTTTATGGCAGAGGGATTCTAGGGGTGTTAGTGATCTGGTCATGTTAGAAGTTTGTGGGTGGGTTGTAATGTATGAGTGACATTGTCTGTAGAAGAGCCAGTCTTTGAAGACTAGAAACCCTGTGGATATTAGTTCCTGTCGTGTGGGAGAGTGTTGTTCGTTTCCCATATGGTATATCTGTAGGGACCGGAGGGGGGTATTGGTAAGTCTGTTTGATAGTGAGAGGCCCGGGTTGAACTCGGTATTATGAGTCAAGGGTGTTAGTGGGGAGAATTTGGTCGAAATATTGGGATATTCAATTAGTATTTTGTCCCACGCTTTATACGTTTCTAGAGTAATTTGCGAGGGGGATTTTAAGAATCTTCCTCGGTCCTTTGGTGTCCAGCATAATTGGCCTAAGTGTTGGGTTTGTGATAGGTCGTGTTCTAATTGGACCCATAGTTTGTTGTCTAAGTTACTGTGCCAATCTATAATGCGTTGCAGGAATGTAGCTTGTCTGTACCTGTGAAAGTCTGGAACCCCGAGGCCTCCCATAGTTATGGGTAGGAGCATAATTTTTTTGCTGATTCTTGCTCTGTTATTGAACCAAATAAAGTCCAATACATTTGACTGTAATGTATTCATGAAACTCGGTGGGAGTGGGATGGGCAAGGTCTGAAAGAGGTAGAGAATTCTAGGGAGGATGATCATCTTAACAACATTTATTCTTCCTAGCCAGGAGATATGTGTTTTTTTCCAGGATGAGAGATCCGTTATTATTTTGGAGAGGAGGGGTTTGTGATTTAAGGCAAATAAGTGGTCCGGGGTTGGGGTTAGGTGAATACCCAAATATCGGAGTGATGTGGGCTGCCATCTGAATGGACATATTGGTTTGATTGTGTCTAAATCTTCCTGGGGGAGATTTATGTTCATGATTTCCGACTTTTTCTTATTAATTAAGAAGTTAGATACGACTCCGAATTCGTCTAGTAATTGGAGAATATGAGGAATAGTGGTAAGTGGGTTTGTGATACAGAACAGGACGTCATCTGCATAAAGCATTATTTTGTGGTGTGAATTTTGAGTTTGTATGCCTGTGATTAGTGGCTGATTACGAACTTTGTGGGCTAGTGCTTCAATCGCACAGGCAAATAGGAGTGGGGAGAGGGGGCAGCCCTGTCTGGTTCCATTGGTGATGTGAAAGGGGGCAGATAGGGACCCGTTTACTCGTACTCTGGCTGTGGGGGTGGTGTACATGGCAAAAACCCTGCTTGTAAATTCTTGCCCCAGGCCCATTTTTACTAGTACCGCTCTCAGAAACTGCCAACCGACGCGGTCAAAGGCTTTTTTCCGCGTCGGTCGACAAGACCAAGAGCGGAATGTTCCTAAGTTTGGCGTGTTCTATCAATTGGGTTGCCCTGATCGTATTATCCTTAGCTTCTCTTGCTGGGACAAAGCCGACTTGATCTTTGCCAATTAATTGTGGAAGGACGGTGTTTAGTCGGGTGGCTAAAATCTTGGCATAAATTTTTAAATCTGTATTTAGTAGGGAAATTGGTCTGTAGTTTTCTACACGTTCGGGGTCTTTCCCAGGTTTCGGTATTATGGAAATAATAGCCTCCAGGTTCTGTGTGGGGAAAGGGTTGTCTGACGTAATTGAGTTAAAGAGGGTCAGTAGGTGTGGAGATAGGATGTCTGTGTATTTCTTGTAATAATAGTTTGTGTAACCATCTGGGCCTGGGGCTTTATCAGTGGGAAGGTCTGTTATGGTCTTTCGGATTTCCAGTAATGTAAAGGGCTGTTGGAGAAGAGTTAGTTGCTCTTTCGCTACCTCGGGGAAGTGTATATCTGATAAAAAGCATTCAATACGTGATGCAATGTCAGTCGGGGTGTGAGTGTGTTGTAGTGGGGATGTTGCAGTAAGGTTGTATAGGTGGTCGTAGTAATATCGGAATGATTCTGCTATGTTGGAGGTATCATGATGTGTTTTGTCAGTGGTTTTGATCTTAAGAATATATGTGCGGTTGGATGTGCGTTTCAGTTTGCGGGCAAAAAGTCTGCTACATTTATTATCCCCTTCATAGAATGATTGTTTTAATTTAAAGGCTAGTCTTTTACATTCCTTGTCTAGTAGATTTGTTGTGATTTGTTTGCTTTCCTGTAAGGCTTTAGCTAGTTGTGTGTCAGTAGGCTTTTTTTTGAGCTGTATCTCCAGCTCATTCATCTTGTACAGGGAGTCCTGTAACAGGAGTCTCTGTTGTTTTCTATGGTGAGATTGCATACTCATTAATTCCCCTCGTATAGTCCCTTTGTGTGCTTCCCATATGTTATGAAAGTTTGGCACTGAGCCGAGGTTAATAACAAAGAATTCTTGTATAGCTTTCTGTAACTTATCCGTGTATTGTGGGAGGTCTAAAAGTTCTTCATTGAGTTTCCAAGTATAGGTGGAGGGAGAAGCTGAGGGCCAATGTATGATGCATGATACTATGGAATGGTCTGACCAGGATGTTGATAGAATCGAGGATTGTGTGGCATATGATAGGGAGGTGACGTCGGTTAGGATGTAGTCTATGCGGGTGTAGCGTGAGTGTGGGTGCGAGAAAAAGGTAAAGTCTTCTACATCTGGGTGGTGTATCCTCCACACATCATGGACGGCTAGGTCCCTCAGTTTTTGTCTTATAGAGGCTATAGTTCTGTGTGGTGTAGATGAGGTGTGGTTGGAGTTATCCTTAAAGGGATCTAGAGTGACGTTGAGATCGCCCCCTAAGATTAGCATACCTTTAGTGACTTCTAAAATTTTATTTGTCAGGGAAGATATAAATTTGTCTTGGGCGGTATTGGGGGTGTATGCGCTTACTAAAGTTGTTGTTGTGTTATAAAGTTTGCCCACTAAGATTATGTATCTGCCTTCTGCGTCTTTATGGGAGTCTAGCAGCTGGAAGGGTATCCCCTTCCTAATTAGAATTCCCACACCGTTAGTTTTGGAGGTGTTAGAAGAATAATATGAGGGGCCATGCTTATATAGAAAGGTTTTGGGTTCGTGGCCCTTTAAGAAATGGGACTCTTGTATAAATATTATATCGCCTCTTTTACTTTTGAGGTCTCGAATAACTATATTCCTTTTGTGAGGGTTGTTTAGGCCCTTTGCATTAATGGACAGGAAAGTTAATGGTCTACTGACTTTTGCATTGTGAGTCATTATGTGTTACTATATGGCATGTATGAAAACATAATTTGGGTCTTGTTCGAGGTCTGTCTGGTTCATATGTGTGTTCTAATGAGGAAAAAAGTGAGGTTGAGTATTGTCTGGATCTGTGTAAATTCCTTGTGTGAGTATACCAAAATAAGCAGTTAAGTACTTGTAGTAACCTTTGGGGGATAGGGTGGTTGGTCAAGAGGGAGGGATGGTAAAGAACCATAATGGTGACTGAAATTGCTTTCATTTCAGTCGGAGGTTTTACAACAGAGAGGACTTAGTTGTTTTAATAAAACAAAATAACAGTGCAAACATATAAGTTAAGAGTTGCATACTGAAACCTTCAAAGAGAAAAATTAAATGGTAAGTTGACCTGTACAGGTCAGAATACGGGTGGTTAATTCTTCACCACAATCAAAACTATGAATTGTAGATTAAGCTATGTAAGAACATTGTGAGTGTAAATAAGTACAAAACTAACACGGAATGCATAATTAACTTTAGCAAAACAAAACAGATTAAACATGACAACAATAGTTCGTCTAGATCGTAGATGTAATCTCACCCACTGTAGAAATCAAGATAAAATGACAGTTCTGTCAGTCCCCAGTAGTAGCTGGAGAGGTGTAGGAGTGTTCTCTCCGTTTCTTGTTAAGAGACTGGACTTTAGTCCAGGATGTCTTCTGCAGGGTGGTGAGATGTGAGCGCAGAGTGGGGGGTTGAAAGTCGTCGGAGGAAGATGGAGGTCCCGGGGGTTTCAGGGGGATTCCCAATCCTTTAGAGAGTTTATCCAGGTCCTGAATACCTTTGTAGATGAGTATCGTCCCTTCATGTGGGACTATTAGGCTGAATGGGAACCCCCAGCGATACTTGATATTTCTATCCTGTAGAACAGAGGTGATGAAGCGAGCTTCTTTTCGTTTTTGAATAGTACTTGGGCATAGGTCTGGATATATTTGTAAATCATGATCCAAGTACGAAATCGTGTGGGAGGACCTTGCTTTTTGCCAAATAGTTTCTCTGTCGTTGAATTTAAGAAATTTGAGAATGACGTCTCTGGGAGGTGCATTGGGGGGGGGGTGGGGGTCGGAGGGATCTGTGGGCTCTTTCAATTTCCCATGATGGGGCTTGTTGGTCGCCTACAATCTGACGAAAGAGGCTTTGTAGATATTCCATCAGATCAGCAGCTTTTATAGCTTCTGGGATCCCCCTAATACGGAGGTTGCTTCTCCGCCCCCTGTTTTCTAAGTCCTCTATTTTCTCTTGCATGGTCTCAATTTGATCTTCTTGTGCATTTACTTGACTGTGTAATAAACTGATTACTTCAGATGTTGTGTCCTGTGTTTCTTCTATGTCTACTATTCTTTCGCTCATTTCTGTCATGTTTTTTCGCAAAGATGTTAGCTCTTTTGTTATAAGAGTTTTAAGTGAGTCAAAATCTTCCTTTGATGGGAGTTTGGCAATGTCCTGTTTTAGTTGTATCAGATAATCTGCTGCAGGAGTGGGGTCAGTGGGAGCATTGTTATCCGAAGAGTCTGTGTCTTGCACTTCTGGTGAGTTAGCGTGAAAAAAGGAGCTGACCAGAGTATTAGCTTGGGTCTGGCTTTTAAGGTTTTTGTCCCCTTTATTTTTATGCTTGGTCGTCATTTTTGTTTGTATTCTTATGATGGTGCAATGCTTAGTTAGGAGGAAAAAAAAAAAAAAAAACGGAATGTGGGCCCTGGAGGCTCAAAACTTCCTGTGTAGTGGCTCTCGGTTCTTCAGGCGTAGCAAATGTGAAGCTGCGGTAATGAAGATTAAATGCGGAGCGCTTTGTTAGTTCACATGCATTCCTGAGTAGTTTCTTATCATGTATTTAATAGCTCTTTGCTGTCCCCATATTCTCAAAAGTGGCGTAGGTATGAGTGTATTTCTACAGTGTGCATCTTGGTCCGCCTCAGTGCGGTTATGTTTTTTGATAATTAGGTACTTTTTCCTTCTAGCGTGCTTTCTTACTGAACTCCTACATATTCACAATGTGTTTGTTAGTTAACTCACATGCTGCTGTTGTTGTTCGTTGCCGCGGGAGTACCAAGATGGCGGCGGCACTGTGCGGAGCGGAGTTTTCACTGCGGTTGTTCAGGAGAGCCCGAACGCTCCCAATAGCCTCATTAATATCTTTGTGGTCTCTGAGTGTTTAGTCGCCTGTTTTTCGTGGTGAAGGGTGAATAGCACCTGTTTGAACCGAAGTTTGTCCTTCTATTGTACCGGAGCTGTGTGACTACGCAGCCATTTGCCTGCCCGGCCAAGCCCCGCCTCTGTAACCCTCTAATTTTTTATCCATTGGATCTGAAAAAGCACAGCTATCCTCCACCGGGATAGTGGTACGCTTAGCTAAAGTAGAAACTGCTCCCTCCACCTTAGGGACCGTTTGCCATAAGTCCCGTGTGGTGGCGTCTATTGGAAACATCTTTCTAAATATTGGAGGGGGTGAGAACGGCACACCGGGTCTATCCCACTCCTAGTAACAATTTCAGTTAGTCTCTTAGGTATAGGAAAAACGTCAGTACTCGCCGGTACCGCAAAGTATTTATCCAACCTACACAATTTTTCTGGTATTGCAACAGTGTTACAATCATTAAGAGCCGCTAAAACCTCCCCTAGTAATACACGGAGGTTCTCCAATTTAAATTTAAAATTTGAAATATCTGAATCCAATCTGTTTGGATCAGAACCATCACCCACAGAATGAAGCTCTCCGTCCTCATATTCTGCAAGCTGTGACGCAGTATCAGACATGGCCCTAGTATTATCAGCGCACTCTGTTCTCACCCCAGAGTGATCACGCTTGCCTCTTAGTTCTGGTAATTTAGCCAAAACTTCAGTCATAACAGTAGCCATATCTTGTAATGTTATCTGTAATGGCCGCCCAGATGTACTAGGCGCCATAATATCACGCACCTCCCGGGCGGGAGATGCAGGTACTGACACGTGAGGCGAGTTAGTCGGCATAACTCTCCCCTCGCTGTTTGGTGAAATTTGTTCAATTTGTACAGATTGGCTTTTATTTAAAGTAGCATCAATACAGTTAGTACATAAATTTCTATTGGGCTCCACCTTGGCATTGGAACAAATGACACAGATATCTTCCTCTGAATCAGACATGTTTAACACACTAGCAATAAACTTGCAACTTGGTTACAATCTTATTTAACAAAAACGTACTGTGCCTCAAAGAAGCACTAAACGATTAAATGACAGTTGAAATAATGAACTGAAAAACAGTTATAGCATCAATCCTTAAAAACAACACAACTTTTAGCAAAGGTTTGTTCCCATTAGTAAAGTAACAATAATTAAATTTGAAACATAAAAATTACAGAGCAACGTTTTTAATCACAGTCAATATATAAGTCTCACAGCTCTGCTGAGAGAATCTACCTCCCTCCAAAGAAGTTTGAAGACCCCTGAGATCTGTTAGAGATGAACCGGATCATGCAGGAAATACAAGAGTAACTGACTGGAATTTTTTGATGCGTAGCAAAGAGCGCCAAAAACGGCCCCTCCCCCTCACACACAGCAGTGAGAGAGAAACGAAACTGTCACAATTAAAACAAGCAACTGCCAAGTGGAAAAATAATGCCCAAATATTTATTCACTCAGTACCTCAGAAAATGCAAACGATTCTACATTCCAGCAAAAACGTTTAACATAATAAATACCTATTAAAAGGTTTAATGTACTTTTAACAGAGTAATTCCGGTGAAATACCATCCCCAGAATACTGAAGTGTAGAGTATACATACATGTCATTATAACGGTATGGCAGGATTTTCTCATCAATTCCATTCAGAAAATAAAAACTGCTACATACCTCAATGCAGATTCATCTGCCCGCTGTCCCCTGATCTGAAGCTTTTACCTCCCTCAGATGGCCGAGAAACAGCAATATGATCTTAACTACTCCGGTTAAAATCATAGTAAAAACTCTGGTAGATTCTTCTTCAAACTCTGCCAGAGAGGCAATAACACGCTCCGGTGCTATTGTAAAATAACAAACTTTTGATTGAAGTTATAAAAACTAAGTATAATCACCATAGTCCTCTCACACATCCTATCTAGTTGCTGGGTGCAAGAGAATGACTGGGAGTGACGTAGAGGGGAGGAGCTATATGCAGCTCTGCTGGGTGAATCCTCTTGCATTTCCTGTTGGGGAGGAGTTATATCCCAGAAGTAATGATGACCCGTGGACTGATCACACATAACAGAAGAAAATAAGTTTATTATATATTTTTTTACAATCAACTTGTACCTTTTTTCTGTAGTGTAGCGGTTCCCACCCGCTCCCGCCCCGTGCACGCGCCCGCCCGCGCCCCCGGCGATACCGCAACCGATCCCGCCCCCCTCTCTCACTAAGAAGCCATCGATGGCCGCCCACCCACCTCCCACTTCAGCTCCCACCCACCAACGAATGCGGCCATCGATGTCCGGTGCAGAGAGGGCCACAGAGTGGCTCTCTCTGCACCGGAGGGGTAAAAAATGTTATTGCAGGATGCCTCAATATCGAGGCATCCTGCAATAACCGGAAATCAGCTGGAAGTGATCAGGATCGCTTCCAGCTGCTTTCCAAACCGAGGACGTGCAGGGTACGTCCTTGGTCGTTAAGTGACTTTTTTAAGAGGACGTACCCTGCACGTCCTCGGTCATTAAGGGGTTAAACTTTACATTGAGGCGGGGGGGGAACTTCCGGGCAGCGGCCATGTTCAGTCGCACTGCTGTTTGCTGCTGCAGCTTTTCCTTGAAAAACCCTGAAATTCACATATCAGCTCATTGATCCGTTTAATTTTTTACCTGAACTACCTTGTGATTTGAACTGTGCACCTACTGAACCCAGTTTTGTAAGGATAGCTGCGGGCATCGGCGCCCGGAGCCATTGTACCATCTTGGCCTACTCTATATCCCCCGGCGGGGCGCCTCTGGCCCTGTCGTTACGCTGCACTTAATGTGCTTTCTTATATAGCATTCAACTACATTGTGCTGACTTTGAGCTCTTCTATAGAAGATCAATATGGACATGGAGTGTACCACTAATATTTTAGAAGCTCTGCGCAACTTACTGTCGGCTCATCATGTTGCCCTAGAAAAAACCCTGGACTTAACATTTCACCCTTAAGGTCTACAAACATCCCAGCACCTAACTAGCGACGGTCCTGTTTTAGATGTGCATTTAAACGATGGCGCTTTGGGGCCCCAGCGCTATCTAACTACCTCGATCCGCCATGACAAGAAACAGGTACCTCCTTACACGAAACCTGTATCAGGAGACAACGCGTATGGGAAGACCGAGTGGGACTCTGTCAATAGCACAGCTTGGATGCGGATCAGCAGAGATGCCACAGCGGAGACCCGATCAGCCTTTCTACCTGCTAGGGAAAATACAAGCACAGTCCCAACTGAAAAAGCACCCAACGATCAAGAGGAGACACGACCACATAAAACATACCTCTCAGAGACTTGGCAGCTTACAAGGATCCCTAGATGCATAGACCTGCTGTTACTGTTCAAGCGGGAGGCTGGCTGAGAATGGAGACGCTGCCCTTGGCCTACCACATCTTCATGGCTTATACTCTTGACGACCCTGCAGCTGACTGAACATAAGGACTCTCTAAAGGAGACTCGCATAGGAGTTGGCTAGTTCTGTGACTGGCACCGGAGTCGGCTAGACTTAGAACTTATCATGAGTAAATAGACTTATACTGCAAACTATCTTTATTTACAGTTTGAGAATTCCGTTCTTATAACTCTATATGTTAATACTGTGTGATACAATCTAAATGTTTTAGCGGTCTTTTGACCCTGTTATTGCTTTTCCTCCTAGTTCATATAGGTGTTATTCTCTTTCTGATTGTATTTTTGTTAATGTAGGCATACAGTTCTGCTCGCAACGTTACAGAGACTTCCCCACAAATGCTTAATTGGCTATATCTCACTACTTGGGTCATAGCTTTATTTGCTCAGTGCAGTCACTTAGAAATGGCAGAGCAAGAGATTCTCTTATTGCTTAGCAGGCTGCACCCTGCCTGTAAGGTTAACAAATTTATGCCTTTATGCCACAGTATATAAATGCAGGTACCGTAGTGTAAGTCACTATCTATAGCCAAACGATTTTCAAGGTGGGCGTTATCCAAATACTTCTTACGCTGTTATTAACTCACTGCGCAGTGATGTGCTGTCTGCGGCCGAGGTAGGACATTATGCGCATAGCTCTATAAATAACCCTTAAGTGATGAACTCTCCTATTTTTATCTCGCTTTTTAACAGATTTGAAGTTGCGCATTCAGATAGTGTCTAAAAATCCCTGAGATTACATTACAATTTCTCTGCTGGGACTAATTTGTTTCATTACCATATTGATAATGAGGGATACTTCCCTTGCAGGCTCTAAGGTAAACGCTACAAATTAGTGTTGAGCAATGTATGTGACACTTATTCTTTGACTCTGGTTCACAAAATGTCCTGTGACTATTTATTTTTCCAGGTTGGTCAGCGTAGGCAATTTCAATTTCTATTAAGGTATATACTACTAGCATGTAATTTCAAAAAGCCTAAATTTCAAGCCCATATATATATATATTTATATCTCACTTTCAGTTTTTTTTTTTTATATACCTCATAAAACAGGAAAAATGAAGTTCCTCATTTGGGACCCAAAAGTGGCCCCCTATAGTCCATGGTAGTCTTCTATAGCTCGGTTTTTGTTCCTTATTTTGTGAGGTCCAAAAGTGGCCTCTTTTGTTATACAGAAGGCTATTAAGTTTAACAGGCATATATGATGTTTAATATTATCCCTAATCAATACGCTATAATGTTGATGTGGTTATGTAACATTGATTTCTTTTTTTCTTGTATTGATTGAACTTAAAAACACTGCTTGTATGCCGTGAATTTAACTTCAATAAAAATTAAATTAAAAAATTAAAAAAAATAAAAACTTTACATTGAGGCTTCTTTTTTTAAAATACTTACCCTTTTTTTTTTTTACCTTGAGTTGCCTCACGAGCAGGACACCAAAGGGGGCACGTAATGATTGGAGGAAGCCGGATTCATCATCACTGTGCTTACTACAGCAGGAGCTGCGGGCGGAGGATCTGCTTTCCATTAAGAAAAGGTAAGTATTTTAAAAAAGAAGCTTCAATGTAAAGTTTAATGAACGAAAGTGCCCCTGTTTTTAAGAGTACTTTTAGATACCGGGCACTATTTCATTAAACTTTACAAGGAACGTAAATGCTCAACTTTAAAATTAAATGATGCCTCCTCAGATTCCTGATCTGAATTTGATAAGTCTTCTGAAGACAACTAACCATCAGAGGATGAGGAAGAGACATCAGAGTCAAAGACCTGAACCTGTTTGACAGAAGCCGATACAGTAGGTAAATTGGTTCTAGCAAAAGAACTAGAATACATTTACACCATCCTGACTTGAAAGTGGCCTAGCTGCCAAAACTTCAGAATGGTGGACTTTAAAAAAAATCCTTAAATCCTAAAGTAAAATCAGTAGCACATCCCTGAGCAGAATACACTGATAGAAGAAAAACTGAATTCACTGCAAATTTGAGTTGGAGGGAAGACTGTAGCCAATTTGCAAAACATACATTTCGTGATTGTAAAAACAAAGTCTGTAAATTTACCCTCTAAAGGATCTAACCCAGAAGGGACAGATCCAGTTTGCTTCCAAGACAAAAAGTACAGTTAATTTGCACAGCACAGAATAACACTGCAAATATCAGAAACTAGCACAGTTACAGTAGTACCCAGCAAATGCCCACTCCACTGTTGTTTACCCAGATGAAACCCCATCCAGTACTGTGCTAGACAGAGGATGTACTGAGAGTACATCTATGTAGTGTAACAGGAGAAGGCTGATGGACACGAGGCAGGCTTGTCACTACAACTCCCACAAGAGATTTATGTTGCACATCCAGAACTCTCCTTTACCCATGACTTTCAATGTTCCCCTTATGAGAGGATTAAAGGATCAGAGATCCCTTAAAGGGACAGTATACACTCATTTTCATATAACTGCATGTAATAGACACTACTATGAAGAATAAGATGCACAGATACTGATATAAAAATCCAGTATAAAACTGTTTAAAAACTTACTTAGAAGCTGTCAGTTTGGCTCTGTTGAAAAGGTCGCTGGAAAGCCCACTGCAAGTGGCAAATAAGACACTCCCCCCCCTCCCCCTTCTTTTGCATATGAAAAGACCCTTTACACAAACAGGAGCAAGCTGGAGAAGGTAGCTGACGGTAATTCACATAAAACTTTGGGGCTTGGTTAAGAGTCTGAAAATCAGAGCAATGTTATTTAAAAATAAGCAAAACTATACATTTATTTTTTAAAAAAATATATTTATGGGCTATATAAATAGATCTACAAAACTTTTATGCAAAGAAAAAATGTGTATAATGTCACTTTAATTTGAATAAAATCCTGAGCACCTTCACCCACTTCTGTGAGAGGCAAAGAAAGACTGGGATGTAAAGGAAGTGGTAGGGATAATAAAGCTTTTGATGTAGGGTGCGTCTTGCCTCCTCCTGGTGGCCAGGTGATGAATTCCCAGCAGTAATAAAGTGTGGAATCTCACCACCTTAAAAAACAATGTTTTACCCTTTGAGACAGGGATCATCTCAAAGGTGAATAGGTATCTGAGAATCATGGATAGAAAAAACAAAAACAAAACAAAGTACACACACAAACAGCGATATAAAAAATAAAAAAAAGTGTTAGAAAAAATACCTTTTTTCTTCTTTAAGCAGTTTACGCAATTTTTCTGCACTTGTTTCTATTTTCTTTTCTTTAGCCTGTACTTCTCTTTCTTCTTGTTTCTCCCTTTTTTCCAAAGATTTCTTTTTTGACCCATTCACCAGAAAAAACAGTTATCATGAGGTAACATTTCCAGGAGCATTATTCAAAAATAAATCAATCAACACGAACACACACAAGGAATATGAATTTTATCATTACATATAATTAAAAGTAACATTTATACCACATAATTTTAGTTTATGAAATTTACATGCAAAAAGATAACATTAAAGCAAAATAAACAATTCCACAAGTACAGTATGCAGCAATCCATTGCAAAGCATTTGGTGACCCCAAAATAAGCAAAAACCACACAAGAAGATAAAAAATACCAGTTAAACGTTAGGTTACAGAGTATGCATTGATAGTTTGTTTATTCAATAAAGTATTTCATACAAACCAGTTTTAGGAACACCCAGGTGATAAAGCAGAAATTGCAGTCCAATGTCAAGTCATGAAGAGCAATAATGGATATTCATAGCCACAGCATCAACAGTTCAAGGCAAGAAGAGATAGATGCACAAAAGAAAAACCATCATCAGTATTCCATAAAAAGAGAGGCAAATATTAAAAAATATTCAATTGCTTGTATGTTTTGTTGTAGGACTCATATTAAAGTATTTACTAATGCTGACAAACAAATCAAACACTTTGGAATTTGGCAGAGCTATACCAATTAATAAAATGTGAAATGTATACAAAAATATTTTATTAAAGAGAAAAGTAACCTAACCTTAAAGAGGCTGGATTTTTTTGTTATCATTTTCAATAATTTATTTTGTTAACTAAATGAAAAGATAAAACATATAAAGACATTTATTAATGAACACTATTAGTTTTATTAACCAGGTAAACATTGTTTCAAAGGTCAACATCTCTGAAGTGGATTGTGTGCTGGGAAAAACACACAAGATAAAGCACATTCAAACATGGCCGATTAACCATTTGATAAACTTGGGGACAACAAATATGCGAAAATGAAACATCTAGACATCTGATTTATTAAGAATTTAAAAACAAACAAAAAAAGAATCAACCAAGCATTCAGAAAGGAGGGGAAGTTTCCAAACACCCTTTTATGCCTAACTTCAGCAATTATTTAGTAAAATGTTTTTTCCTTTTATTTATTCCCAAAATGGACTATTTGAAGCAGGGAAAAATCCTAAAATCCCAACAGGTCTCTTGGCTTGAACATAGTTTTGTACAAGTGTCCATTTAACTTTTAATACTTTAAAACAGCTGTAATAAAAGCCAAACTAAAGTAAACAAACATTACTATTTTTAGTCAAAATAGAAAAAATAAAGAATCACCTGCATGTGCTGGCGCACTTTAACCAAGGCCTCTTCAGCTTCTGTAAAGGTGTTGTCTATACTAAGCGCTTTGGTGTAATAACTCTCTGCATTCAAGAATTTATCCTCTTCCTCTAGTCTGAAATGAAAACACACCATGTTAAACTTCACAAAAAATGCCTCTAAAAAAGGGACATGAAAAACAAAATGGTATTCGTTGTTGAAGAGATACCTAGGTAGTTAGCATGCACATTAGGGGGTTTCATTTTTCCAAAGATGTGATTTTCATATGACTTTGCATACGCCCCGAGTCTCAGTGATGTAAAAGATATATATGCCAAATTTCAAGAAGATTGGATAATAGTTAGGGGTTGCACACATTGATCACTTATCACCAACTAGTGAAATTTCTAACATTAAAGTGCTTTACACTAATGTTCTTCTCATGTATTTCTTTCATCTTTTGCATGTAATTTAACTTTAAAATGGGAACCAAAAGAGGAATTTGGCTGCTAGAAAAGGTGCCTAGTGGAGAGTTTTTAGGAGCTCGGCTCCCTTCAAAGGAACAAGTACTTTTAGTTTTTATTTACCATCACAAGGAAATGAAAGAAGCACTTTTAGTACTGGTAAATCTACCAGTACTAAACTACAGGAAGTGTGGAGGAAAGCAAATATCCCTGTTAAGACGGAGGAGACTATCCGTGCTGGTATACAGAAGCTGTACAAAGAATACCAAAATCTGGGTAAAGAGAAATCGAGAAACACGGATAAAGCAAATGTGAAACGGCAGATTTGGAAAGGTGATCTCGTCGAGTTATTTGACATTTCCCGGCAAAATGGGATGGACATGAACAGCGTATCACAAGAAGATAACGAATTTCTTAGGTCACAAAGAGAAGATCGTATGAGTTCGTCAATGAGTGGAGTATACAAGGATTTCGCCTTGAAAATAAGAACTAAGTGTACAAAAGAAGGTGGATGGCAAAGGCAATATATGCACTTAAAATTGTCCTCTTCACTAAACAGTTGAATATTCCTCAACGACAATTGGAAGGAATGAAACGGGTTTCACATTTTGTCAGCCTCATATGTTTGCTTTCAGCATGAGGCAATTGTAAGTCGATGGGCTCCAAAGAATTATTTGGATATGCTACAGCTTCTGAGCACTTACCCAGATACAGACGTCAAAAAATGTGCTCTCACAGTTGCTAAGAGACACCTTTGGTATCTGTCAGAAACAAACGTAGGATTGGCTTTTTTGGACGACCGTATTACTCAGGCTGTTAAGGAAAATATGACTAAAAATTTAGAAACCAAACCTGCAAAGAAAAAGGAAGTGAAACGAGTAGAGGGTAAAAACATGATTTTTGAAGAAAAAGACCTGAGCCATCAATGCAGAATACTGCATTGATTCTCTAAGAAACCATGTGAACGCTCTTAAGGTTGTCAATGATACCCCATAAAGAGGAACTGCTCTGATAAAAAAAAGTGTAACGAATCGGTCAGGGATGAACAACAAAAACAATTCTTGTTGAGGGTAGTCGAGCATCAGAGAAAAGTCGTCACCAAGCGAACAAAACAAGGGATTGCATCGTTCAAAGTTGATTAATATAACACATGTTTTGCCTATCATATTACCTATTAATCTTAGTGTATAGTTTTAATAGTATTTTAAGTTTGTGATTTCTAGTTTTCCCAATAAAAGTAATTAACATTGAAAAATCGTATTTTTTGCCTACTTTTACAAAACAGATCAAAGTGTGCAACCTCTAAATATTATCCAATCTTTAGCAAAAATGTAGCATATATATCTTTTACATCACTGAGACTCGGGGCATAAGCAAAGTCTGCAAAAATTTTAGTTTATTTTTTGCCTTAGAAAATAAAACACCCTAATGCACATGTCTGGAGCACTACATTGAAGGAAACACTGCTGCCATCTAGTGCTCTTGCAAATGTAGAACATTCCTTCAAAACTGCAGCAGACACACACTCCTGAGATTACCTCCCTGCTTTTCTACAAAAGGATACCAAAATAATGAAGAACATATGATGATACAAGTAGAATGGAAAATATAATTTATGCTTACCTGATAAATTCATTTCTCCTGTAGTGTAGTCAGTCCACGGGTCATCCATTACTTATGGGATTATATCTCCTCCCTAACAGGAAGTGCAAGAGGATCACCCAAGCAGAGCTGCTATATAGCTCCTCCCCTCTACGTCATATCCAGTCATTCGACCGAAACCATACGAGAAAGGAGAAACTATAGGGTGCAGTGGTGACTGGAGTTTAATTAAAATTTAGACCTGCCGTAAAAACAGGGCGGGCCGTGGACTGACTACACTACAGGAGAAATGAATTTATCAGGTAAGCATAAATTATATTTTCTCCTGTTAAGTGTAGTCAGTCCACGGGTCATCCATTACTTATGGGATACCAGGCAGGATCTTTACACGGAAGGAACCACTGCCTGTAGAACCTCTCTCCCAAAAACAGCCTCCGAAGAAGCAAAAGTGTCAAATTTGTAAAATTTTGAAAAAGTGTGAAGTGAAGACCAAGTTGCAGCCTTGCAAATCTGTTCAACAGAGGCCTCATTCTTAAAGGCCCAAGGGGAAGCCACAGCTCTAGTAGAATGAGCTGTAATCCTTTCAGGAGGCTGCTGTCCAGCAGTCTCATAGGCTAAACGTATTATGCTACGAAGCCAAAAAGAGAGAGAGGTAGCCGAAGCTTTTTGACCTCTCCTCTGTCCAGAATAAACGACAAACAGGGAAGAAGTTTGACGAAAATCTTTAGTTGCCTGCAAATAAAATTTCAGGGCACGGACGACGTCCAGATTGTGCAAAAGTCGTTCCTTCTTTGAAGAAGGGTTAGGGCACAATGATGGAACAACAATCTCTTGATTGATATTCTTGTTAGTGACTACCTTAGGTAAGAACCCAGGTTTAGTACGCAGAACTACCTTGTCTGAATGAAAAATCAGATAAGGAGAATCACAATGTAAGGCCGATAACTCAGAGACTCTTCGAGCCGAGGAAATAGCCATTAAAAACAGAACTTTCCAAGATAACAGCTTGATATCGATGGAATGAAGGGGTTCAAACGGAACACCTTGCAGAACGTTAAGAACTAAGTTAAAGCTCCACGGCGGAGCAACAGTCTTAAACACAGGCTTAATCCTAGCCAAAGCCTGACAAAAAGCCTGAACGTCTAGAACTTCTGCCAGACGTTTGTGTAAAAGGATAGACAGAGCTGAAATCTGTCCCTTTAACGAACTAGCAGATAAACCCTTTTCTAAACCCTTCTGTAGAAAAGACACTATCCTAGGAATCCTAACCTTACTCCATGAGTAACTCTTGGATTCGCACCAATATAAGTATTTACGCCATATTTTATGGTAAATTTTCCTGGTAACAGGTTTCCTAGCCTGTAATAAGGTATCAATCACTGACTCCGAGAATCCACGCTTTGATAGAATCAAGCGTTCAATCTCCATGCAGTCAGCCTCAGAGAAATTAGATTTGGATGTTTGAAAGGACCCTGAATCAGAAGGTCCTGTCTCAGAGGCAGAGACCATGGTGGACAGGACAACATGTCCACTAGATCTGCATACCAGGTCCTGCGTGGCCACGCAGGCGCTATTAGAATCACCGATGCTCTCTCCTGTTTGATCCTGGCAATCAATCGAGGAAGCATCGGGAAAGGTGGAAACACATAAGCCATGTTGAAGACCCAAGGTGCTGTCAGAGCATCTATCAGCACCGCTCCCGGGTCCCTGGACCTGGATCCGTAACAAGGAAGCTTGGCATTCTGGCGAGACGCCATGAGATCCAGATCTGGTTTGCCCCAATGATGAAGCAGTTGGGCAAACACCTCCGGATGAAGTTAACTGCTAACTGAGGCCAAGCCAGAAGAGCATTGAAAATTGCTCTTAATTCCAGAATGTTTATTGGAAGGAGTCTCTCCTCCTGAGTCCATGATCCCTGAGCCTTCAGGGAATTCCAGACTACGCCCCAACCTAGAAGGCTGGCGTCTGTTGTTACAATCTTCCAATCTGGCCTGCGGAAGGGCATCCCCTTGGACAGATGTGGCCGAGAAGCCACCATAGAAGAGAATCTCTGGTCTCTAGATCCAGATTTAGCAGAGGGGACAAATCTGAGTAATCCCCATTCCACTGACTTAGCATGCACAATTGCAGCGGTCTGAGATGCAGGCGCGCAAATGGTACTATGTCCATTGCCGCTACCATTAAGCCGATTACCTCCATGCACTGAGCCACTGACGGGTGTTGAATGGAATGAAGGACACGGCAAGCATTTAGAAGTTTTGATAACCTGTCCTCCGTCAGGTAAATTTTCATTTCTACAGAATCTATAAGAGTCCCTAGAAAGGGAACTCTTGTGAGTGGCAATAGAGAACTCTTTTCTACGTTCACCTTCCACCCATGCGACCTTAGAAATGCCAGAACTAACTCTGTATGAGACTTGGCAGTTTGGAAACTTGACGCTTGTATCAGAATGTCGTCTAGGTACGGAGCTACCGCTATGCCTCGCGGTCTTAGTACCGCCAGAAGAGAGCCCAGAACCTTTGTAAAGATTCTTGGAGCCGTAGCTAACCCGAAGGGAAGAGCTACAAACTGGTAATGCCTGTTTAGGAAGGCAAATCTTAGATACCGGTAATGATCCTTGTGAATCGGTATGTGAAGGTAGGCATCCTTTAAATCCACTGTGGTCATGTACTGACCATCTTGGATCAAGGGTAAGATGGTTCGAATATTTTCCATTTTGAACGATGGAACTCTTAGGAATTTGTTTAGGATCTTTAAGTCCAAGATTGGTCTGAAGGTTCCCTCTTTTTTGGGAACCACAAACAGATTTGAATAGAATCCTTTCCCGTGTTCCGACCACGGAACTGGGTGGATCACTCCCATTAGTAAGAGGTCTTGTACACAGCGTAGAAACGCCTCTTTCTTTATCTGGTTTGCTGATAACCTTGAAAGATGAAATCTCCCTTGTGGAGGAGAAGCTTTGAAGTCCAGAAGATATCCCTGAGATATGATTTCCAACGCCCAGGGATCCTGGACATCTCTTGCCAAAGCCTGGGCAAAGAGAGAAAGTCTGCCCCCCACTATATCCGTTTCCGGATCGGGGGACCTCACTTCATGCTGTCTTAGGGGCAGCAGCAGGTTTTCTGGCCTGCTTGCCCTTGTTCCAGGATTGGTTAGGTTTCCAGCCCTGTCTGTAGCGAGCAACAGTTCCTTCCTGTCTTGGAGCGGAGGAAGTTGATGCTGCTCCTGCCTTGAAATTACGAAAGGCACGAAAATTAGACTGTTTAGCCTTTGGTTTGGCCCTGTCTTGAGGCAGGGCATGGCCCTTACCTCCAGTAATGTCAGCGATAATTTCTTTCAAGCCGGGCCCGAATAATGTCTGCCCTTTGAAAGGAATATTAAGCAATTTAGATTTAGAAGTCACATCAGCTGACCAGGATTTAAGCCACAGCGCTCTGCGCGCTTGAATGGCGAATCCGGAGTTCTTAGCCGTAAGTTTGGTTAAGTGTACTACGGCATCAGAAATAAATGAATTAGCTAGCTTAAGGGCTTTAAGCTTGTTCATAATCTCATCCAATGGAGCTGTGCTAAGGGTCTCTTCCAGAGACTCAAACCAGAATGCCGCCGCAGCAGTGACAGGCGCGATGCATGCAAGGGGTTGTAATATAAAACCTTGCTGAACAAACATTTTCTTAAGGTAACCCTCTAACTTTTTATCCATTGGATCTGAAAAAGCACAGCTATCCTCCACCGGGATAGTGGTGCACTTAGCCAGAGTAGAAACAGCTCCCTCCACCTTAGGGACCGTCTGCCATAGGTCCTGTGTGGTGGCGTCTATTGGAAACATTTTTCTAAATATAGGAGGGGGTGACACCGGGTCTATCCCACTCCTTGTTAACAATTTCTGTAAGCCTTTTAGGTATAGGAAAAACATCATTACACGCCGATACCGCAAAATATTTATCCAGCCTACATACTTTTTCTGGAATTGCAACCGTGTTACAATCATTCAGAGCCGCTAATACCTCCCCTAGTAATACACGGAGGTTCTCAAGCTTAAATTTAAAATTTGAAATCTCTGAATCCAGTTTACTTGGATCAGATCCGTCACCCACAGAATGAAGCTCTCCGTCCTCATGTTCTGCAAATTGTGACGCAGTATCAGACATGGCTCTACTATTATCAGCGCACTCTGTTCTTACCCCAGAGTGATGGCGTTTACCTCTTAATTCTGGCAATTTAGATAATACTTCAGTCATAACATTAGCCATGTCTTGCAAAGTGATTTGTATGGGCCGCCCTGATGTACTTGGCGCCACAATATCACGCACCTCCTGAGCGTGAGGCGAAGGTACTGACACGTGAGGAGAGTTAGTCGGCATAACTTCCCCCTCGCTGTCTGGTGATATTTTTTTAACATATAAAGTTTGACTTTTATTCAAAGTAACATCTATACATTGAGTGCACAAATTTCTATTGGGCTCCACATTGGCCTTTAAACATAGTGAACAAACAGATTCATCTGTGTCAGACATGTTTAAACAGACTAGCAATAACACTAGCAAGCTTGGAAAAAACTTTTAAATAAATTTACAAGCTATATAAAAAAACGCTACTGCGCCTTTAAGAAACATAAAAATGTGACACAGTTGAATTAACAATGAAACAAATATGTTAAAACAACCAAATTTTAACAGAAAATGTATAAAGTTAGCAGAGGATTGCACCCACCAGCAAAAGGATGATTAACCCCTTAATACCCAAAACGGATAACAGTTGAAATAATAAACATTTTTATCACAGTCAAACACACTGTCACAGGTCTGCTGTGACTGATTACCTCCCTCAAAACTAGTTTTGGAGACCCCTGGGCTCTGTAGAGACGTCCTGGATCATGGAGGAAGAAATAGGAAGACTGACTAAATTTTTACTGCGCAATAAAGCGCTAAAATAGGCCCCTCCCACTCATATTACAACAGTGGGGAAGCTCAGTAAACTGTTTTTATGCAGAAAAAAAACGACAGCCATGTGGTAAAAATCATGCCCATAAAGTTTTATCACCAAGTACCTCAGAAAAAACGATTAACATGCCAGTAAAACGTTTTAAAATTGAAAATTATGAAGTGTTATTAATAAGCCTGCTGCTAGTCGCTTTCACTGCAGCGCAGGCTCAAATATTACTTTAATATTGACAGTATTTTCTTAGTGAAATTCCATTCCCCAGAAATACCTCAGAGTATCATACATACATATCAGCCTGATACCAGTCGCTACTACTGCATTTAAGGCTGCACTTACATTACATCGGTATTAGCAGTATTTTCTCAGTCAATTCCATTCCTTAGAAAATAATTTACTGCACATACCTCCTTGCAGGTGGGCCCTGCATGCTATCCCCTGTTCTGAAGTTACCTCACTCCTCAGAATGGCCGAGAAAAGCAAGTGGATCTTAGTTACGACCGCTAAGATCATAGAAAACTCAGGCAGATTCTTCTTCTAATGCTGCCTGAGAACAAACAACACACTCCGGTGCCGTTTAAAATAACAAACTTTTGATTGAAGAAATAAAAACTAAGTTTAACACACCACAGTCCTCTCACACGTCCTATCTTTAGTTAGGTGCAAGAGAATGACTGGATATGACGTAGAGGGGAGGAGCTATATAGCAGCTCTGCTTGGGTGATCCTCTTGCACTTCCTGTTAGGGAGGAGATATAATCCCATAAGTAATGGATGACCCGTGGACTGACTACACTTAACAGGAGAAAGTTGTTTAAAAATTGTATGCCCTATGCGAATCATGAAAGGAAAAAGTGTTTCATGTCCCTTTAAATTGTATTTCTGTGGGAGGGGCAAGTGGAGCAAACATGCAAAATGAAGTTAAAGCACTAATGTATTTTGAAAGAAACCTCATTAATACTGAACTAAACGTTAGAGTCAGTTTCTATGATTATTCAAATAGAGTTTCGCTGAAATACCAACATTTTCCTAATAAACTTAAGAGCAGATTTTGAAGAAGCATAATACTGGTGTTTCCTGTTTAGAATTTGTAGGTATTGACACTATGCTAGTACCTCAGCGTGTCATTAGTACATTTAACCTTTACTTTGCAAGTAACCCTTCGATTGGCAGTCACTTTATGTTTAAACAGACGTTTGGCACAAAACAAGCAGCTAACCTGCATTATTATTGATGCTTCATAATAGTGCTCAATTCATACTATAAATCAAATATGTTTAAACTTTATTATAAGCTCTGATCTACAAGCAAACGCTGCATTGTGAAATGAATAGATAAACTGCCTTTTACCTCTTTCAATAGCCATGAAGTTAATTTGCAAATTAATAAAGAGACTCCTGCCATGTACAGAAATAATAGTGTCCAAACTAAACTTTTAGTTTAGAATACTTACTGGCCACCTCTTTCCACTAATGTTTGGCAAAGGTACTTTTTTGCATTTCTATGTGTTGGGCAGTTTTCTAGGGAAACTTCAAAATCGTCTATTGCTTTGTTCAAACTTCCTTTTGTAGCATATCTGGAAGAATAGCAAAGGGAACTATTATGTATCTGAAATTAAAAGTATGCTAATAGATCACATTGTAAAGTCTAATTAACAAGACAGTCTGCTCAAACATTAATATTCTGAGTATTAAAGAACAAGATGAAATTCAATTACATTTTTTTTTAATATACCATTTTTAGAAAAACTTATTTTAAACCCATAAGGAATGTCTTATTTTCAACAAAATGATTTAGCAATAAGAATGTTTGCAATGTAAAAGGACATACTCACAGTGCTCCTCTAGCTACCAAAGCCTCAACATTTTTGGCATCTATTTCCAAAGCTTTGTTATATTCATTCATTGCTTCTACGTGACGACCAGTTTTAAAATAATCCACTCCAATTTTTACACTATAAAAGTGACACGTTTTACAGATTAGCGGTAAAAGTCTTATTTTCCCAAGAGCATAAAATATAAAAAATTAAATAAAAATATTTACCACTTCAATGCCCAAGATGATGACTGTTTTTTCCTTAAACAAGAAGCATAGTCTTGGTCACGAAAATTTTTCCTTAAAAATAAATATAATATATAAAAACAGTAATAAAAATAAACACACACACACATATATACATATATACATACATATATATATATATATATATATATATATATATATATATATATATATATATATACACACACATATATATATATATATATATATATATATATATATATATATATATATATATATACACACACATATATATACACATACACACATATACACATACACATATATATATAACATAATTTATGCTTACCTGATAAATTCCTTTCTTCTGTTGTGTGATCAGTCCACGGGTCATCATTACTTCTGGGATATTATCTGCTCCCCTACAGGAAGTGCAAGAGGATTCACCCAGCAGAGTTGCTATATAGCTCCTCCCCTCTACGTCACCTCCAGTCATTCGACCAAGGACCAACGAGAAAGGAGAAGCCAAGGGTGTAGTGGTGACTGGAGTATAATTTAAAAAATATTTACCTGCCTTAAAAAACAGGGCGGGCCGTGGACTGATCACACAAAAGAAGAAAGGAATTTATCAGGTAAGCATAAATTATGTTTTCTTCTGTTATGTGTGATCAGTCCACGGGTCATCATTACTTCTGGGATACCAATACCAAAGCAAAAGTACACGGATGACGGGAGGGATAGGCAGGCTCATTATACAGAAGGAACCACTGCCTGAAGAACCTTTCTCCCAAAAATAGCCTCCGAAGAAGCAAAAGTGTCAAATTTGTAAAATTTGGAAAAAGTATGAAGCGAAGACCAAGTTGCAGCCTTGCAAATCTGTTCAACAGAGGCCTCATTCTTAAAGGCCCAAGTGGAAGCCACAGCTCTAGTAGAATGAGCTGTAATTCTTTCAGGAGGCTGCTGTCCAGCAGTCTCATAGGCTAAACGAATTATGCTACGAAGCCAGAAGGAGAGAGAGGTAGCCGAAGCCTTATGACCTCTCCTCTGACCAGAGTACACGACAAACAGGGAAGACGTTTGTCGAAAATCCTTAGTTGCCTGCAAGTAGAACTTGAGGGCACGAACTACATCCAGATTGTGTAGAAGACGTTCCTTCTTTGAAGAAGGATTTGGACACAAGGATGGAACAACAATCTCTTGATTGATATTCCTGTTAGTGACTACCTTAGGTAAGAACCCAGGTTTAGTACGCAGAACTACCTTGTCTGAGTGAAAAATCAGATAAGGAGAATCACAATGTAAGGCTGATAACTCAGAGACTCTTCGAGCCGAGGAAATAGCCATTAAAAACAGAACTTTCCAAGATAACAATTTTATATCAATGGAATGAAGGGGTTCAAACGGAACACCCTGTAAAATGTTAAGAACTAAGTTTAAACTCCATGGCGGAGCAACAGTTTTAA